>NW_027526361.1:164515599-164538211 GCF_048455015.1 Haemaphysalis longicornis | reverse complement strand
CTGGGAAGCAGGCCTGCAAAGAAGCGACCCGGACATCCAACTGCGGCTGGTCCGCCTGGCTCTGGACGCGCCGGCGCCGAGGGCCGGAGGGACTTGGCCGTTCTTACAACGGTCGCTGAGGTTAGCGAGCTTGGCAACGTAGGCACCGGCTGAGGCCACCGCTGAAACTCCAACGTTTTAGCTGCCGGGCCTCCCGCAATGGAGTCAACAGAATAAAAGTTCTCTCTCTCTCTCTCTCTCTCTCTCTCTCTCTCTCTCTCTCTCTCTCTCTCTCTCTCTCTCTCTCTCTCTCTCTCCTCTCTCTCTCCTCCTCACCTCTCTCTCTCTCTCTCTCTCTCTCTCTCTCTCTCTCTCTCTCTCCTCTCTCTCTCTCTCTCTCTCACTTGACCCTCTGAAACTGTCACAACCTCACGTTAACTACCCTTTTTCTTCAGTTGCAATAACTGAAAATGGTGTAGTGCGAGGTATAGAGCGACATCCTTGCAAGACAAGCCCAGGGTCTGAAGGCATTAGTGGCAAAATCCTAAAACCAGCCTGCCATACTTATTGTCGCTTATTTTTTAGCGATCGCTCGACACGGGTTGTATACTGGAAGACTGAAAATATGTTCATGTTAAGCCCATACTCAAACCCGGCTACAAGCCATGTTCGAACAATTACTGTACAATCTCCCTAACTGTATCCCTTGCTAGTTATTCGAGGAAATTTTGTACGGGCACATTATTTCGCATTTGAACAGAAACAACGTTCTCATCCAGAACAAATACGGTTTTCAGAGAGAATGTTCTTCCAAAACGCAAGCAGTTGAATTATTGAAGGACTAACACAAATTCATGCATACCTCTGTGCCTACAGATGTCGTTTTAGATGTGACTGCATCTCATTCACTCGCCTTGTCCCTCCATACGGCGTTGTCCGCATCAATCCCCCTACACTATAAAGAAATAAAAGCGGCGGCCGGTTTTGACCCCACGACCCTGTGGGTGGAACGCGAGGTACATGTGTTCTTCCCACTGCGGCAGAAAACCGAGACAGAATCAAACGCTACGAACGCGCCTTATATCATTGACTCATTCAAACTACGTCAAGAAGCTACTGATACAGCGCATGATGGGGCAATGATTAACACTTGCAATAAAAGAAAAGAAGCTCCCACTTACAGCAACAATGATGGAGTAAACGTCGTTGCGACAGCGAAGCCCCAAGCATACCACTTAGAGAGATTGACCAAGATTGGCCAATAAAACGTAATAATAATCATAAAACATAATAATCATACGCGTTCCCGACACGTTTCACGCGATTTCAAAATCAATCCAACGGAAACACCAAGTGAACGCCACGATGCGTCGCATCTACACAGGGTTCCCTCGCGGGGAGGTGGGCGCAATTTTTTCTCATCTATCTTTCAAAAGCCTTCGATCGTGTACAACATAAACGATTCCGATTAAAATCCGCGACCTCCAGCTTGATCAGAAAACAACCTAAGGGATTCAAGAGGTCCTCTGTAACCGATCGCAGTCAGTCACACTTAACTACATTATTACCTGAAAATGCATGATAAAGTTGGGTGTCCCCCCGAATCCGTGCTCGGTCCGTTATTATATTTAGTATATATTATTAACATCGGATCTTACAATTTCTTCACTACACCTATTCGCAGACGATTAAATACTGTATAAGGAGATTACCTAACCAAATTATATTACAAGTATTCAGTCCGATTTGGTAAAACTAACAGAGTGGTTCGATTTCTGCTAAATGGACATAAACGTTTAAAAAAGCGAACACGCTGGATTTACTTCCACAGATAACCACTCCCCCCGCAGTGAACAACTCCGTAATTCAGACCGTTTCATCCACTTAATACCTCGGCGTTTTCTTTAGCCCCGATTTAACCTGGAACAGTCATATCGAACACATCACTAGCAAATACTCAAAAACACTCGGTCTTTTGAAACGCCGCCTGAGGCGCGTAAACTCAAACACGAAACTTCAGGCATATAAGGCTGTGATCAGGCCTTACCTACCCTATGCGTCAACCATCTGGCAACCACAAACGGTTATTTTTTCTAATATGGTTGCATCTGTACGAAATAACGAAGCTAGATTTATATTCTGTTGGTATTCTCGTAAACAAATTGTATCGTTACTTAACCACGCTCTGAACCTTGCACCACTTGCACGCGTAAAATGTATCCCGCCTTTCTTTTGTCATCCTTTTATATCCCGGTGCCACGACATCCTCCCGCACGTTCGTTCGCGTGCCCCCTTACGTTTCTGCTCGCCTTGACCATGCGCGTAAGGTTCATCCAATACACTCACGCACCAGAAATGACTTTTCTCACCTCTTCTGTTATCGGTACACGAGCTGATTGCTCTGCCCGCAAACATCGTCGCCATTACAGACCCATACCGTTTCTAATTCACCTTACTAACTCACTTAGAAGTCGAAAACCATTTGTAGCCACCGTTGACATTTAATGTGTATTATATGCTTCGACATTGTATTTTGGCATTTTCGGGAAGATGGTTTCTGCTGCCCCTGACCGGTCCCTCTGTGATTAGTCACTGTTCAGCAATATTTGTTGACGGGCTTAGTTGGTCTGATACTTGAACTGCCATGAGGATTGCGGGGAACGACGACAAGTCCTGTTGTCTCCTCTTCGTGTCGTCATTCCGCGCAATCCTCATGGCTGTTAGTCACTGTGTTATTAATATTGTTGTTTGTGTTATTGCTGAACCTATTACTATTCATCACTAACCTGCTGTTTTACTCTTAGTATTGTAACTACGCTGATGTATCCATTCTTATGTAATGCCCCTCGGGCTCTTAGGGTATTTAGATAAATAACTGCTTCTAGTAAATATGACAATCTTTGCTACTTACCGTCAAGCTTCAAAGCCGCTGAAGCACCTCGACTTTTTTAAGAGGAAGCCTAAAGATGCACGACGCGAGCCCAGTGACCATAATACAAGGAAGCGAAAAAGCGCTGAAGAATTCTCATGGGGAACACTAAATAAGGTACACCGGTGCCTTGCAGGGAAGTGTCGCACACTGCTGAGAGTAATGCCGGAAGAGATTTTAAAAAGCGTCCTGTTTGGAAGGCAGCCAACTCGGGAACTGTGTGCAATGCAAAGTGCGAAATTTAATAATGGCGGGGGGCGCCGCGAAGGGCGGAGACAGCGCGGCAGCCCCAAATGTCGCTCGGAGGAGGCCGAGAGGTGTCAGGCCTGGAGAGCCGCCCCACGTGCGATCGGTGTGCGCGGCCAGTCGGCGGCAGCGGCAGCCGAGTCATGTAGGCGCCTTCTTTTAATGCGATTAGCCGGGCTTCCAACCCAAGGCACCTGCAGCCGCCCTCTTCTCCTCCTGAGCCGAGCCAAGCCAAGCGCCAACTCGCGCTCTACCTGCTTGCACTCTTTTTCGGCGTCCTCGCCCCCCAAGAGCGCTCGCGGGAACCTATACGCCGCTAAGACGACGACTCACTTTCGCGACAGGAAAAAATGTGAGCGATGGGGGCACGTAGTGGGCTAGCAGAGGCAAATGGCTTGAGTAAATTTCGTCACCACTTTAAGACGCGGTATTTCGTCTCGCCAGTTGATTGCAGTCTGCAATGGAGCTGTGGCGTTGCATAACCCGAGCCACCGAAGAACGATTCCATGCATCATAGCGTTGGATGCCGGGAAACTGCGCCAAGTACTTTTGCTACAACAGCCAAATGCCTGTCTTGAGATTGACGTGTGCGTAAGGACGTAAACCCAGCCTTCTCTCTATCGCCGAAATAAATGTGCACTTCTACGTGTCGTACAATTTACTGCTTTTTACGGCGAAGCTTCTTGGATTTTTGGGTTGCCGGTGTTATTTTTATAGCATCCGGCAGTCACTCGTTCCGTGTAGTTTTCAGCTGTGCTGTCTTACGAGCGCTTCCGCAACAATATCGAGACCCAGGAAGTTGCGAATCGTTGTGTACCGAGCATGCGTGTCCACCTCGCTAACTGTTCCGTTTTAACGTGCCCGACGAAAAGCGGACCGTGGAGCGTAGCACAATTGGCCAGGGTTGGTTCCGTCCGCGAACGGACGATATTTTGAGGGGCGTGGAAAAAAACTAGTTTATTTTCACGTTTTTTTTCAAGAAATATGAGCAAATAAAAAATAGGATTTCTTAGAGATATATTAAAAATTCAATTGATTTGATTGACTGTAGGATTTAACGCACCGACCGACGCCAAGCAGGCGATGAGGCGCGCAGTAGTGGAGGGCTCCGGATTTATTTTGACCACCTCGTGATCTTCAACGTGCACCGAAATCTAGTACACACGGGCATTTTTGCTTTTCGCCTCCATTACAAAAGCGGTTGACGCGGCCGGGAATCGAACCCGCGACCTCGTGCTCACAGCACAACGCTGAGCAACCGTGGTTGTTGATCTATTAAAAATTCGACATACTTCTTAAGGCTGAAGCTCTAGATGTCTTATCAAACGCGAAATGTGACCGTAGTTGCTGGCGACTACACGAATAAATGACTATGTATTAAATAAATAAATAAATAAATAAATAAATAAATAAATAAATAAATAAATAAATAAATAAATAAATGACTACACGAATAAAACCAAATTACAGCTACTGTAGAGAGAAAATAAGTCAATAAAATATATAGAATCTTATTTGGGTTGGAATTGTATTTGAACGCGGGTCGCCAAAGCCGCAGCCAAGTATGGTAACTCGAGCACTAACCCTGTACCGTGCCGAGATGGAACAAGAATTCAAAATGGACTTTCAAAATGAATTAAAATGACATCCATCTGTTGAAGCTGATATCGGGAGTCATGAATATCAGTTTTGAGTTCAAACAATTGGGTTTCACAAAAGCACACGCGCTGAAACTCAAGTTGATTCGGGTATAGGATGTTGTAATTTGTCACGTATTTTATTAGTTGGGACGACACAACGGGCTCAAGAAGCTTGCATACAACGGAAGTTAGAGATATTCGCCTATAGTTAAAGAACTCATTTTTATCGCCAGTTTCGAATAGTGGTACTACATACGCCTGTTTCCCATCATCAAGAATTCGACCAGTGTCAAGAGACTGTTGGAAGATAAGTGCAAGGATTACTGCAGAGCATATTTTGTTATTTCTGGTAGCTTAGTGCTTATGCAATCAGGACCTAGACTTGAATACAGTGGCAATCGCCCGATCGCTTTTACAATTCGATCAGAGGTAACCATAATAAAAGTCACGTTGTGCTGAAGACTAGCGAATATGCTTTCAGTAGGATCCGGACTCTCGTGATCAAAAACACTGCAGAAATCAGAGTTGAAGGAATTTGACGCCTCTAGAGGATTCGAGTCAGAATCGAAGACAAGTTGAGGTATTTCTTTTGAAGGTGACGGAGAAAGAACTTGCAAAAATGTTTGGTGGTTGGTTATAACAAAATTTGGTAAATGGACATTGAAGAATCTGTGTTTGGATTCTTCGATAAGTTTTTTGCGCGCCTTAGCATAATTAAGATAATCAGTCCAGTCCTTGTCCTATTTCCTGAGCCTGGCTTTGGCGTACAAGGGTTCCTTTCTATTCAAGCATGGGTGCCCGGTGCCAGCCTATCAAGGGGTTCAAATAGGCATTTTGGGGGACATATTTGTCCTGCAGCTATCTCAGCTTACCTCAGAACAGCAAGCACTTTTCGGGTACCTAACGCGCTTTATATGATGGCGAGAATGATGTTGATTGATTGATTGATTGTAGGGTTTAACCCACCGACGCAACGGAGGCGATCAGGCACGCCATAGTGGAAGGCTCCGTATTGATTTTGACCACCTGGGGATCTTTAACATGCACTAAAATCTCGTACACGAGGGCATTTTTGCTTTTCGCCTCCATCAGAACAGCGGCCGCCGCGGCCAGGAATCGAACCTGAGTCCGGAGAATGATGTTAGGAAGTGTTTCAAAGTCTGCGTTTATATCCTAGAAATTGCTTTTAGCCGTACACTATTTTCTTCGGGGGTGCCTTCTGTTTCCTAGCTGACTCAAACAAACAATGAACCATGCGATGGTCGCTGGTGCATTGTAGTACATGCACATCGGCTCGACCAGGATGTGTAGTTACAATCAATAAGGTCAAGAATGGAATCTGAACGTGCAGACGAAGTCAGGAGCGGGGTTAATTAAAAAATGAGACAAAATGCAAGGAAGGAGCACGCTCTTGCACTGGCCTTATACCATCCGGTGATATGGTGGACCAGTCTAAAATTGGAGAATTGAAGTCCCCGGCAAAGATTATTGGGGAGTTGCTTCACGTATTCGGATATCACGCATCTCGTCGACAAAATCTGCAGGTGAGTCTAGCGGCCTGTGACATGCTCCAATACCTACTGTTGTACTCGACAGGTCAAGGGCAAACCACAATGTTTCAAGTACACTGCCTACATTAATTAACCCCAGAGAAGTATGTTTTCTTGTCACTATCAAAACCTCTCTTCCTCGCCTACCACCACAATCCTTACAAAATACAGAATCCGAGTTGGCAATTTCATTTCGCCGCTGTCGAGCTTTGACGTAAGCCACGTTTCCAGTCCAACGATGACATCTGCATTGCAGGCATGAATAAAAGCAAGTAGTTCATCCTGCTTGTTCACGACGCTGCGAAAGTTCGCCAATAGCAGTGAAAGATTGGGGTCAATATTTTGAATTCCTTCATTACACCCTTCTCACGAACATTGGTCTTACTGTGTGCACTCAACCTCCTGCGCAGTAGCGTGGTCATAACGGTAACTTCTGTTTTTGAGCAGAAGCTTACATAGGGATATCTTCATTTTTTTGTTTTTGTTGACCATTTGTACGAGCGATGTCCCGAAGTTGCTTTCGTACAAATTGAATCCTTGACGAAAAGTCTTCTTCAATCCACATTTTCTGTAACTTTAATCGTTCTATTTTAAACGCGTTTCCAAGAACTTGACATTTGCTTTTGTATTTAAGAAACTTCACGATTAAGGGACGGTCGTAGCCTTCCTTTGGAGCGCCAGCACGATGTACACGTTCAATATCAGTGATGGGCAGCCAAGGTGCTCCTTGAAAAAGTTAGTAAACTTAGATGCAGAAGCGTCAGAGTCAGAGTTTAGGCAGCAGCTTGAAGTTTTTACGTCGAATTCGATTGTTCATGTCGTCTACCACATCGAGTAGGCCAGCTTTGGTTCCTGCCAACGTGGAAGGGCCGAAATAGCAGTTTTTATTTCATTACCTGCGCCTCCCATGGTCGTTATGGTTTCGCCATTTTTGCTCAGTGCATCAAAACTTCCCTCAACCTTTGAAAGACGCTTTTTAAGACCTATGATTCCTGTTGATATGTGTCTTATTTTAGCTCTAATTTCTTTTTGGAGGGCATGACGTGACGTTGCCGCATCATTCAGGGCACTAATCATCATGTCCAGTTTGTCAGGGCCTCGGTTGGTTTCTACATCACCGCAACAAACCAACAGTTGTGCTACACAAAACAGCACGACCACCAAACTGCCACGAGGGCACACCCTAGACAGAAGACAAGCGACATCAGCCTGCGACCTTCCTTCAGGAATACGAAATAACTTAGGGCCTAGGCAGCCGATACGCGCCCGATGAGTTTCTTGATCCACCCCCATGATAACACAAACAATACATCAGACAGTGCACCGGTGAAATTTGCGGTTGAAGACCGCTAGAACCTTCACAAGTACCAACGGCACACACTCACCTACAAACGCCAAAGCCAGCGTTTAGTGCACTGTCCTCCGGCCGCAAATCCCCGCGATGCAGTCGGTGGCGGGCTTTTTGTAGCAGGGCGCCGTCCGAGAAAATCACGTTGCCCCATGTGGTCAGGACAGCTGGATCCGAGTAGCGCCGTCGCTTTTTTGTATGGTCACCCGATGGTAACCACGCCCAGGATGCGCAGCGGTATACTGTCAGAAGCACCGCCGCCTCAGCTTTTAAAGCCAAGCTATAGTGCTCTCGCTGATGGCGTCTGTAAAGAGAAAAAGCCCTGCAGGAAAGCCATCCTTCTTTGACTGCGATGATGAATGATCGTGGGTGAAGTCCAAGAATAAAACGCTTCAATGGCCGCAATCGAACCTGGGTCCTTCGCGTTGTGAAGGCGGCGTCTATCCGATTGCGCCATTTGTACTTGTTCGAAACTCAGTCCAAGCTCAGATGACAACTAAACAATTCGTCAGGAGAAAGCTTCACGTTCAACCCTCCTCGTCGTTAGACAGAGGGGTGCATGATTTTTTGTTTGACACTGAGGCGCTCTTTACTCGAAGGAAGCGTCCACTACAAAAGGCAAAGGCAGTGCTTAGACTTTAGTGCGGCGTTTCTGCGGCCGCAAATCCCCAGAATGTGGTGATGGGGTATTCAGATTTTTAACAGCGAAACTGTTCAGCAAATCGTAATTTTTCGTGTCGGCAGTTAAAAATGCCGAGAAATTGCCGAGCGTACGCACGTGAGCCAGGGCCTGGCGGCGACCGCCCTGCAGTTACCAAAAGCAAGAAAATGCCTAGCGATCGCGTATGCGCCCCTCGCGATGACCGCTTAGCCTCCCCTGCGCACGTTCGTCAAGCCAAGCCCACCCACTTAGGGAGATTGGCGAAGATTGGGGTGACCGCCCGGCAGTAAAAAAATTGGGCGCGTATCTGCTCCTTTCGTTTCAAATGTCGTCAAAAGACGATAGTCTTTGTAGACATTTGCCACGGAAATGCCCCGCTTCGCTTTCCCGCTCACCTCTCATGCTGTTCCTGTGCCGTCGAGCTGTAAACACACTAAAAGTTTGCTGAAGGCGATTTGAATTTACCGCGTTCCACCGCTACATGCGGGATTTCTCGATGCCAGCGCTGCAGTACGGCGGAGACGCGCGTGAATCGAGGCGGCCGACTTCAAGGTTTATAGAACCGCGTTGCCGTGCTCCACGTGCGTTCCAATCAGAACGTGAAACATAGCCAGTGGAACTTTTCTTTGTTGTTGCCACGTGATTTGTCATATGCCGCCAGGAGGTGGCGCAGGCAACAGCAGGCGGTGCGCGTTGTTCTGCAGTAGTTGTAGAATATCATTGGCTATCGAAACACCAAGCATCCAGGAATTATTTAATAAAGAAACACTGTAAACAACCCTTGTGTACTAATTTCCTGTATTGTATTTGCGTAATGTCTTGTTCTTGTTGAACGAAGTTGACAAGTGTTAGACGTGTTAGACCGGGCTTAGACGTTTACATTTGGCTGTGAGTATATAAGACTATTGCGCCGTAAGCATTTTGATTTGTCCGGGCGCCTGAATCGAGCTACAGACAGACAGACAGACGGACAGACAGACCAAAATTTCTGGGTTTAAGTAGCCCAAGAAAGACTATCGTCTTTGAAAAACAACAAGAAAATGCGGAGCGCTCGTGTGTGCCTGCCTCACGGCAACCGCCTAGCGCCCCCGCCCCCGTTTGCAAAACCAACCATACCCACCTAGGGTGATTGGCCAATACTCGCGAGGAAAAGCTTCAGCGTTCGCCGTAATGGTGGCAACACTTGGTCGTAACGAGAAAGATACGCCCCTGCAAGGTGCTGTCAGATGATTATCCCTGTATAAAAAGGAAAGAAGCTCACACTCATAGCAACAATCGTTGCGACAGCGAAGAAGAAGCAAATCGGCTGGAATGGTGGAGTTATTAAACCATCTGTTGGTCGTGAAGGTTGCGTACAACTTCGCTAGTCTTACGAGTTAGTGTGAGCTTCCTTTATTTATTTTTAGGTTGTAGTTGAAGCCAACCTCGCATTTATTTTCCCTTATCTCCTGTGTTGTCTAGTACTCTTGTATAATTTTGCGTCTCGTCGTCTTGATTCTGATTGGAAGTTCGGTATTGCTCGCCATCAGGACCCCAGAGAAACGCTTTTCTTTACATGTCCACCTATGCGATGTCGCCATTTGTATATTTTATCGCTCACTCCTGCCAACAACCTCGTTTCAAAAATCGGCAGTATTACGGCAGTAAATAAATAAACATGAGGTTGCTGTAACAAAAACGTATTTCAGTATGTATCTCTGCTTCTGTATCTGTTTCCCGCAATACTTTTGTCTTGGTTTCTAGAAATACATACCTTTGAATTGTCTTGTTACATCAAAGTTAAACGTATCTTAGTATTTTAAGCGTCTAACATCTGTATCGCGATATTTGTATCCCTGAATACTTGAACTGTCCCTGCCCAGCCACGAGCCACGTTCATTTCTCGAGGTTCCGCACATGGGCTGGCTGGGTCCACCGGCTGCGCACTTCTGGGCTGGCGCCCGTCTTCACTCGCAAGCGGCGGCTACTATTTGATGAGTTGGCGTGGGCCAAAGACGGCGAAGCATATGTCATGTGAGTATAACGGCGTCACAGCCAGTGAGTTGAGCACGCAAGCAATGCAACCCGTGAGACTTGTTCATTGCTTACTAAACGAGTGCGGCAAACTGGACAAGTGGGTGTACGCTCATGATGACAGCAGCGCAAGGTAAAACGAAGACATGGAGAAAGGCAAGCGCCGTGTCGGTGTTTTCCTTACCTTGCGCTGTTGTCGTCATAATTGCTCACTGAATTGGCCCCCGCTTCAGGTAGAGCTTTGATGGCTGCCTTTGCTGGGGCTGGACCCAGCCGCAAACCCGGAGTTCAGGGAAGAACCGAAAATGAAGAAGCTACGTACGAGTGCGCTTTGTCGGCACGGCCATGCATTGACTGGCGCTGCACGCGCGCCCTTGTTAGCTATTGTTCAATAACGAGCGCCATTGGTGCATTTTCTCTGAAACCAGCAGAGCTTTTATGTTTCGCTCAAGAGCTGGGGCAGCATGCGCAACCGGCCCGATTTTAATTTTTGCATTGGTTCCGCCCAACGGGCTTTGTTCATGCCTGCCCCGGCGGCAGGGAGCCATCCCTCGCACGGGCGCAGCGGGCCGAGTGAAGGGGTGCAGCCGATGTGCTCGGCCAGGCGTACACCTCGCCGGCCGAGGACTTTGTCCGGCTGCCCCGGGGCTCGTCGCTGGCACGGGCCGTCAGGAGAAGCCGGCGCCACTTGGATCTCGCAGCGAACCCTGCCTCGCGTTGCAGCCCGTCAGCGATCCCGGCCAGGGGGAGCAGTGCTATTGGCCTCTTTTTCAGCCTAATCGAGGTGGGCCGGTAGCGAGTTGCTCCGTTCCCATTTGCTCGAGCTGTATAAACAGGATCCGATAAACTCCAGCTGCAGGCGCGCGGGACGGTCAGCGTGTGAACAACTTTCTGCTGACAGGCGTGTCGGGTCGTGATCACGTCGTTTGCATTTTGATGAGGCTGAACCGAAGCGTGAAGGCAGGATTTCGTTCGGTTCTGCGCGGCGCTCCGTCGTCTGCTCTATGCCCTTTTTTCGTGCCTGTTTTTTGCGCAGTTCAGAGCTTTCTTGGATTCAAGTCTAGTTGGTAGAAACTCGCGCCTCTAAGCTTTCCATATACATCAAAGTTGAGGAACAACTTTAAGCTATCGAATTTGAGGAACATTCGTGGCTAGAATTGATTGGCTTGAATGCAGTCCTATGCCGCCAGAACTGGATGAACTCTTAACCTCCTGCAGTACAGACGGCAACACGCTTGTCTATGACGCAGCTGTGCGTGCATGTAGTTCCGGTCTTCTACTACATTTTCCTGCATTCATTTAGACTACAGCACAGCCCCAGTCCGAGGTGTGAGCCAAATATTTTGGCCTGTAACATTTCTTCCAAGAGACCACTCTTCCGATGTAGCCCTGCATGTAGTTGATGGGGAACTCAGTGTTATGAAAAAGGGGCATCCGCACTGGGCAAGACGTTTACGCACTTGGGAACCTGTCTCTGCCAGCCAACCCGCTCCACCCCGTTGGGGCGCTCAACGCGTCGTTTACAGTGAAACACATTAGTCAGAAAACACATGCAGAACAGAACACAAAACATCAATAACCTCGGGCAAGCCCAGCGGTTTGAGATAGGTGGCGAGGCAGTGGAAGTGGTAAGTGAATATATCTATTTAGGCCAAGTTCTTACCCCCGATCCTAACCATGAGGCAGAGATAATTAGAAGAATAAGAATGGGCTGGAGTGCAGTCGGCCGGCATTCTCAGATAATCATAGGCAGCCTACCATTGTCCCTGAAGAAGAAAGTGTATGACAGCTGCATCTTACCGGTACTCACCTACGGGGCAGAAACTTGGAGGCTCACTAAGAGAGTTCAACTTAAATTGAGAACGAATCATCGAGCAATGGAACGGAAGGACATGGGTGTAACATCAATGGTCAAGAAGTGAGCGGGGTGGGCCAGGGAACAAACGCGTGTTAAGGATATATTAAAATTACTAAGAAAAATTTCACCATCTTCCCGTAGGAGAACCCTGAGTAGTATGCGAAGCAGCCATGGGGTCGACTCAAGTTCCCATTAGTTTTCAGTTCGATCGCGGCGTTGCGGGAAAGGGAAGCGGAGCGCGCGCGCACGTCGTTTATACCGCGGAGCTACAGCGGCGCCCCCAGCGGAGTACGCAGCGGCTACCGTCGCGTCTCCAACCCTCAGCTGCTTCGCATTATCGCGCGCGGAACCGCAGGTGTTGCCATTCGTTGCGCAATCCCGGAGAGGAGACGAGCTACGGAGAGGAGAGAAGGAATGCCTCGTATACAACTCAGGGTCCCCTACGGGAAGATGACGACAGTTGAACGCGAAGCTATCTCGTGGGGGATTCTTTGGTTGGCCAATCCCTAGGGGCATCCTGGCACAATCATCATCAGCGGTGCCTGGCTAGGCATGCGCAGTGGGGGTGTGGACGCCGCACAACGGCACCCACACAAAGGCGGAGGGAACAGGCTCGACCATAAGCTGCTTCGCATCCAATAAATGGACGTGGGCAGCGTATGTAATACGAAGGCAAGACAACCGTTGGTAATTAAGGGTAACAGAGTGGACCCTAGAGAAGGCAAGCAGGGGAGGGTGCGACAGAAAATTAGATGGGCAGATGAGATCAAGTTTACGGGGATAAATTTGTCACAGTTAGCACAGTACCGGGATAATTGGACATTACTGGGAGAGGCCTTTGCCCTGCAGTGGGCGCAGATAGGCTGGTGATAATGATGACGACATGAGGCAGTCATAAGGCCTTTAAGTGGGCTGCCTGTTGTCGCATAACGACTCCTAGCTTACCGGTACGTGGCTGTCTAAGCGGTAGTCATCGAGGCAGCGTGCAAACAAGACTGTTTTGATGGTGCGCAAAGCATGTTGTTGGGGGAGTTGGCGCATCTTTGGTGAGCAAATATGGGCTTTTCGCAAAACGAAACAAGCACACACGGGTTTGAGACGAGCGTAAACAGGCGCACTTATTCAAAACATTCCAGATTCAGTGAAGACACACAATGAGGTCTCGAAAGATGAGTCAAGGTAAAGCTTCTGTTGTTTGTGACGGAACACCGATGTGTCTCTCACCAACCTCGTCCCTTTCTCTGGAAAAGAGAAATGTACTATTGTTGACCGCATTTTTGGTCATGGGTGCAGTCAGCCACCGCAGATGGCGAAGCGAATTATTCTTTTCCAGTGTGTTTCTCACAGCTCCCAACGACGTGACTGCATCCTACGTCTGATCACCAAAACGCTTTGGGGCAAAACCCACTTTTAGGGCACGGGCCTTTGGCGCCAGTTCATGGGCTGAGGGGCGTCACCGTCCACGTCATCGAGCTATTGATGGCAAGTCCGAAGAGTGAAAGAAAGCAGAGGAGGAGACTGTCCAGAAATTGGGAGAGGAGGGCGGTTCGCCGTGGCGGCTCGAGACGCTTCTCCGAAAGTGTGCGGAGGAGGCGGCAGTATGCTGTGCCCCCCCGAGACGCTCGGCTGCGCGACGATTGGCAAAAATGTGAGGGGGGCGTTCGCGTGACGATGATGTGCGCTCGCTTCCTAAGACGCAGTTTGCGGTCCCTTCCTGAGATGCACTTCGCGCCGCCGACGCAGAGGCTCACCATAGCTGCCGTCGAGAGAACGCACGAGTGAGTGCTGCGTCAGCGTACTGCAGCCATCAGGAGTGAGTGCTGAACAACAAGCGAGGCAACCGGTGCATGTGCTTCGTCAGCCATGCAAATACAAGTTTTCTCTAACCATACAAATATCGGTCTGAAATTTTTTGCCTCAACATATTTCGTGCAGTCAAAACAGCTAAACAACTGCGCCCAAAAATCTCATCAGGGAGTGTCGTAATCGCCAGCCATTTTTTTAACCAACGCTTGGTAGCTCTGAAGGTAATGTAGAAAATTGTCATTGTGGTGAAAAAAGAACCACATACACTGCAATTGGCAGCTGAGATGACTATAGTATTACGCCGAATTCTATTTACTTGTCATAATTAGTTTCTTTGCCACGGAGCTGTAAACAACCATGGCCAATTCCTTGTCCGTTATCGAAAGGACAACGAACAAGGAATTGCGTGCCTTCTTTAACCTACAAACCAAGTGATTGCTACCGATTTTAATTTATGTATCTTAATGTGCTTACCTGTTGTAATAGTATATATTCTTCTTTCTGTACACAACTGTTCTTTTATTTCATACACGTTTCTTTTTTTCGTATTACGTAAAAAACACGTGCAACCGGGATCGCTGCGCGCTTTGTGGTATTGAAAATACTGCTGAATGTTTGTTTTACTTTTTTTCCCTCCTTGAAAAACGACACAGCTCAGACCCTCACACACGGTACACAGACATTGCTCGATCTACAGATCACAAGCACACAACCCTTGTAGTCCTCGACTCAACTGGTAAATTAGCGACTGCAGCCTCCTATCGGAACCTACCTGTAGCAATGGCCGAAGCGCTAGCCATCGCTCACGCCACCACTACCCATCAACAAAAACCCTACTTGACCATCATATCGGATTCCCAACAAGCCTGCCGCCTATACCAAGCCGGCCTCGCACCCCCTCAAGCCATCCAGATCCTACAACTCCTCCCCGAAGACATCGACATCTCTATCATCTGGACACCAGGCCACACCGGCCTTGCAGGGAATGAGGCGGCCCACGCCGTAGCCCGCGACCTCCTCAACCGGGCACTCCCAACAGCAAGGCCAGGAAGAACCGGACAAGCCCCACCTGTCCCACAGGCACTGACCCCACTCGACCTCACATACAGCTCCATTCTCTCTCATTACACAAACACAAGAAGGATATACCCACCTCTTCAGTACACTCTTTCCAACCATCAAGCGTATATCTACCGGCGACTGCAAACCGATACATACTACAACCACACCATCCTGTCCCACATCTCCCCATCTCTGTTCCCCTACAATTGCCCACAGTGTGACATCCCACTCTCAACTTACCACCTAGTATACTCCTGTCCCCACCACCCTCACCCCATCCCATCCCCATCCCCTGAGCAGTGGGAGTCTGCGCTGACCAGCTCGGCGCCGGAGCGTCAACTCGCGCTGGTGCAACGAGCCACTGATGCAGCGCAGGCCCGTGGCCTCCTGGACGAAGGAGGCTGACCACACCCCTTTCCCTACCCCTTGAGCTCAGTAAAGAACGTTTTTCACCACCACCACTTGCTTTCTCTTTTCTTTTCTCGGTGTGTTTGTTGTACGCGCTACGCTGCTGAAAAATTGAACATGTTATATTGTATTTCGTGCTAGGGAAGGGGGGGGGGGGGCGAGCAAGTCAAGCTGATTGTACAGCTTTTTTTCCTTGCCTCCCCAATCTCCAAGGATGGAAAATAAAGGAAATATTGTTAAATTCCCGCCTGCTGTTCATCGATACAGGCGCTTCTACGGCAAGAGTAGGGCCGTAAACAGAAAGCTGCCGTAATTCGTATTATATGAACACTCTTCCGAAACAATTACGTGACATTGGACTGCTGAAACGGCTACATAACCGCGGGAGGTTTTCTTTCTGGTGCCATGACTCGAATAACAGGGCCGCCGCTTCTGCGCGCCTATCCAGCAGCAGCACGAAGCCACCGTGAAGGGGACAATTTGTCTGCTAGGACAAGGCGGTAGGCATTCCAAGTTCCATTAAACTCACTAAATCAGCTGCAGCCTTAATCTCGAATGATCACCGTTATGTTTTTCGAACCCCTTTGGACTGGTGGCCTGTTAATTGTGTTTTCTGTTGTGCACCTCTTTTGCATCGCCTGTCAAGCACGTGCACACCGCGTATTAAGGGGCGATGTTTTGTTTTTCTTTTTGCTGGGCGACCAGCCCATTTCCGCATGGTTCGCTGTCGCTACTCTGAACACTTTGGTTTACACCGGTCTTGTGTTGAATCCCCCCCCCCCCCTCAAAAAAAAAAAAAAAAACCTTCCAAAACCAGTTCGTGGCGCCACGGTAGTATAAAATACAGGACACACAGAAAAACACTCACGAGTTCAACACCACACGCTGTAGCGGTGAGCGGTATCCAAAAGCGTCATATTTAAAAACACATCACGGATGCGTCTTTACAGAGACAATGTGTGAAAGACAGTGAAATAATTTCCAAACAGCCTGAAGTTCGTAGGCTGCTTTGTAAAGTTAAAAAATAATCCAAGGTACAGGATAATGGCGAGACTCAAACCGAATGGATGAATGAATGAATTTAGAAGGGAGAGGTCGAAGGCCCTGTGGGATACAGGCGAGAAAAATGAAACAATGAGCGGATAAGGATGGATCCAATGAGTGTCCGCCCCGGGCACGCCAAAAAATGTATGCTCGTACTCCGCAAAGTCTCCGTATACAGGTTACTTTACTTCCGCTCGCTCTTCCGCTGGTTTCTCTCTTGCGCAGCAATTTTTACTATCGTAAAAAACCACCGCAACGAGCATTCCTAATTAAAAAAAAAACATCCCCCTCGCGAGGGGCACGGTCAAATGCAGAGAATTTTTGGGGGGCGCACGACGTTAAGTAGGTTGGGTTACGTTAATGTTGTTGCAGTTGTTGCTGTTGGTTGTTTTTAAAGCGTAGTGCTTCCAGGCTGGACACTTTGTGCGTGCAAGTGGTCTATTTCTCGTTTTCTCTGGCACGGAGTGCGCGTGCTTGTAAAGGCGTTCTTCGCGCCGCTTTTGCGGCATTTTATCTGGTTCGAAAGAAATTGACAGCGAGAGCGAACGCCGAGAACCGCCCCATGACGGCACGACCGCGCCACGACCACGTCACGACTACGACACGATCACGCCACAACTGTTGTTGCTCCCGCGCCAAACTATGACGCATGCGCGCCCCACCTGTTGCTGAACGTGATCCGAGCACGCAGAGAACACGCGAGGAGCAGCGGAGAGCAGGTGAGGAGGAGTGGGGGAGAGGCCGCGCCTGGAACGGCTGTTGCGGACAACGAGGCACGCCAAAGCCGGGTGACATCGTGAATTAAAGAAATGCTCTGCATTTAATATATATGCGAAATAAGTGCATAGATTTTGCTTCAAATGTTCCTGCAGTTTTGTTCGCGCTAAATAACGGGGACATGTATGACCAGTGCCGGCGGTTGCAGGAGTTTCTCAGGTATCCCGTTTTGGCCGGAACGCTGAATCGAGGGACAAGCGGCTATCTTTTCGAAGGCTGCCTCGGTGCGCGACGTCGCGTGACTGTTCGGGTGGGTGATGCCGCACGACTGCAGTGAGTGCAGCTTTGAGCCGTCGTCGGCAGGCGGCGCCTGACCGGCGCGCGCGTGTCGCCCTGCGAGCTGCTTCCCCGGGAAGCTCCGGAGCGCCAAGCGCGCGAAGCCAGCGCCTGGGACTGAGGAAGAGCAAGCCGCCCGGCTCGCTTCTAGAACGCCGGAAGCGGCACCACAACGGTTGATAGTGGCTGGCTTTGGGCGGGTCTGCGACAACCCCAGCGGCCCTGGACGGTGAAGAGATAACGACGAGTGTATACTTCAGCATAATAATTACGGCTAAACTAAAGGTTAATCAAGTGAAACCATCACTTAACCGGGCTAAACCAAGCTTTGCACATCCATGGTTAGCTGAGCTAAGCCGCAGCTTTTTTTATGATTGGCCACAGCGCGTTTCGGGGCCTTCGCACTCTCCGGCAACCTTCCGGTTCTTGCGGCTTCCTGATATTTTCCATTCCTTTATCGCCCCAAATTTGGTTTTCAGATTTCTTAGACCTTCAGTAAATAGGCACCTTTCATTCTTCCATTGTCAGTGGGGTCACGGGTCACGGAGCTAGTTTTCCTCCTTACTATTTTCACGATAGACCTCGCTCTAGCGCTAATTTGCAGTCCTTTCACGTCTTGGTGGTAGCGGTCGTACATTTCCAAGCAGTGTGCGCAGTCTCTGTCATAGTTTTCGTATAACCTGTCCCTTACCCTCTACAACAACATTACCTTCTCTATTGTTTTTGTGATACCTGTCTCGGAAAAAATAAGGTTGTTCACTTACTAGAGCCGTTTAGTGTGTACTTTCACAGCTACTTCGCGCTTCCTCCCAAAACTTGCACAATGACGAGGCAGGGCTCCCTAAATAATTGCGGCAATACTAGGAACATGTGACACACTACAGCCATGTCCTGCGACATATGCAGTGGGTCCAAACGGTAGTGGTTGGATCCGTAAAAATGCGTAAACTGTGTACTTTGCGGGTTCCAAAGACAAGTTCATGTTGCTGTATTTTCCTTTACTTCATAGCCTCGACGCTTAGTGGATTTTTGTCTATTTGCGACAGAATGCCCGTCGGCATAAAAAATAATACGAAGCGAGTTACATTGTCGAGGCTATTTTCCGCCATACGCACCTTTGAATACTGAGCGCTCGGATACGATGGCGAATTTCTATTACCTCGGTCGCTAATGCAATGCACACATTTTAAACCACCTAGCACTATCGAGTCAAAACAATTCGTCAAATCCTCCAAAACACTGCTAACAGGCCTTCCATTTGGTCGGTGCATATATACATATAACCATAAACTCCTCTGTGCGCAAAAGCAAATATTCAGAGCTCCAACTCTGTGAAGACGGAAGCCAGCAAAGATGAAGCTAGGTTAGATTGTCGAGTGCCCCATGCATATCCGCGTACTTCTCCTTCAAGCTCAACCCGCCGCGGTGGCTCAGTGGCTAAGCCGTTGCGCTGCTGAGCATGAGGTCGCGGGTTCGATTCCCGGCCGCGGCAGCCGCTTTTCTGATGGAGGCGAAAAGCAAAAACGCCCTTGTGTACGAGATTGAGGCGCATGTTATAGATCCCCAGGTGGTCACAATTAATCCGGAGCCCTCCACTACGGCGCGCCTCATCGCCTGCGTTCCGATGGCGCGTTAAACCCTTCAATAAATCAATCAATCAATCAATCAATCAATCAATCAATCAATCAATCAATCAATCAATCAATCCTTCAAGCTCAACCCCGAAGTTCCCTCAATTCCCGCTCTTCTTCGCAGCAAACCACACGCATTGCGCATTGCTCACTTCGCTCCAAATGTCGTCGAAAGACGGCACTCTTCTGCCAGCCCTGTTACGTAGTGCCTGTCTTTTCTCCGCCGTTCACATCTCACGCCCTTGTTCTCCCGTCTCGCTTTCCCCGCGAAAACGGGGTATACGTTTGTCAATTCAATTGTAGAGCGTTTCCCGGCTCACGCACTATCTATTGGAACCCTTCGTTACTGTTGGACATAGAATGCGCCACGAGGCCTAGGCTCGGGCGCGATACCTTTTTTGCATTTCGGGCCGATATATTGTCTTTAACGAGTGTTTTTTTCTTTCGCTATCACAAAATCAAGTACAAATGTGTTTCTAATAAAATCGCAACGCTAGTACCAGTTATACAGGGTGTCCCAATTATCATGGACCAAGATTTTCAAAAAGAGCAATAGCGGTACTCGAAGAAAACCTGATGCATAATGTTTCCTGTACAGTAGAATAGCCGCCACTAATTTTTCGTTGTGTGACTTAGGCAATAATTGTATTAATAATCTAACTCTATAAGTAGTATCCAAATCTCTGAAGTGTCAATGATGCACTTGTAGGTGCCCACGGGGGGCTTAAAACTGCGTTATTTTCAGCGACATACTAAATGCGTACTCAATTTTTGTGACTAATAAAGAAACCCCGCGAAATATCAGAAAATACCTAGTGACGGCTCCACCACCCGCATCCTAAATCAGCGCCTTCAAATAGGCTCATGGAAAAAACCTTTGCCTGTGATACGCCGGAAAAGACAGCGCATCACCTTGATACTGTCATTGCCGGAGCAGCAACAGCAAGCTTCGCGGGGCTCATGTGGCAGATAAAGCACGTAATCGGTCGCAATGTCTTCTTTATTTCTTGCATTTATTTTGTTCTAGCTAAAGAGCCTGGTCGAGGACGCTGCTTTATGATGCACGGTGGGAGCGCCGTCAGATTGTATATTTCATATTCCGGGGGGTTTCTTTATACGTCCGAGAAAATGAGTACACAATAGTAAGTCGCTGCAAATACCGCCGTTAGATGTCGCTCGTGGGTACGTACGAGTGCTTCATTGGCACTTCAATGATTGGAACAGTACCTGACGAGTTATATCATTAATTCTAAAAACCTAATGAACCTTCAGTTAAGATACATTACTGCTGGCTACTCCACTGTGAAGCAAACATTACGCACTAGGTTTTACTTCGAGTAACGCCATTGCTCGTTTTGAAAATCTTGGTGCATGATAGTTGCCTCAAATACGCCTAATTTTTACGTTTTGGATTTGCCTATATTAGCTCCTCGTTTCATCATTTTTCTATCATGTGAAATAGGCGTCGGCGATGGCGCGAAGGGCTATCGTTGGACGTATACGTTCTAGCATACAATCTAGCACACGCCAGCTTTGCTTTAAAAACCAGAAACAAAATTAAGGCCGTTCCACTCAATGTGAAAGCTGTCGGAAGTGCAGAGCAGTGATTCGCCATAATGGGTGGTTGCGCCGTTATCCGCTCACTGCTACCACCCATCACAATCTTCGTCGCCCGGTCTCACTCCTCTCTGGCGGATATGCTACTCAAATTTCCCGCCTCCGCAGTGCTCGCGCACCCCGGCCTGAAAGTGCGCCAGCGGGAGTTCTTTTCTTCCTGTTCTTGCTATAATTTCGTATGCTGAAGCTGTATTGGGTCATTTCGAACGCGTAATGTTTTTCCTTGCACGGCTGGAGCCTGTCTGCGTCATTGCGAACGCGCCGTTTTTTTTTAAAGACGATAGTCTTTCTTGGGCTCCTTAAACCCAGAAATTTTGGTCTGTCTGTATGTCTGTATGTCTGTCCGTCTGTCTGTCTGTGACTCGATTCAGCCACCCGGCCAAAGCAAAACAATGCCTGCCCATTAGTCTTATATAGTCACAGCTAAATCTATCCGTCTATGTCCGGTGTAAGGTTCATACTTGTCAACATTGTTGAAGAAGAACAAGACATTACGCAAATATGAGACAGCAAATCAATATAGAAGTGATATTTGCAGTGTTCCTTTATAAAAAAATGAAACATGCTTGCTTTTGCGAAATTAAATACTTCATCAACTGCAGAAAAAGAATTCACTTCGCCGTCGCCTACTGTCGCCCGCGCCACTATAGCTTCTGGCGCCATTTTAAGAAATCAACCGGCAACAGTTACGCAAAGTTCCACTAGATAGGTTCCACGTTCTGCTTGCAACGCACGTGGAGTAGGGAAACGCGGTTCTATAAACGTTGCAGTAGGGCGCCTCGATTAACGCGCGTCTCCGCCGTACAGCAGCGTTCGCATCGAGACAGCCGGTTTGGAGCAGTGGAACGCGGGAAACTTAAATTATTTAAGCAAACCTTTGACGTCTTTACCTTGGGAGGAGCGCGACACAAGAGGAACAACATGAGAGGTGAGCGGCAAAGCGAAGGGAGGCATTTACTTCGCAATAGCCGATAAAGACTATCGTCTTTTGACGACATTTGCAACGAAAGGAGCAGATACGCGGCCAATTTTTTCTTGCGCGGCCGGTTTTTTCGCTTATCGTAGTAAAAACCAACCCAACGAGCATTCAACTAAATTAACGTGGGGGCTGCCAGTTATATACACAGATTTTGCCTGAAATGTACCTGCAGTTTTCTTTGTGCTAAACAACCGGGAGATGTATGACAAGCGCCAGCGGCTCACGAGGTTCGAACGGTGATGACTATTTAAACGGCATGGTTTTTGAAACCTCGGCGTGACCCCCTGACGACGGTACAACTGCAGGCTCTACTTGGGTCCGCCTGATTCCGGCAGTCGCTTGACATCGACCGTCAGCAAGCTACGACAACAAGGGGAGCCCATTACGTGCTCTGCACTTAAGAAACGACTCAGCTTCACATGCTAAGGTGGACTGTGCAGCAACGCCAACTGAGTTCCGCAGCAAGAAGCGACAACCAGAGTGTCCAACCGCATGACTCACACATACCTCGTACCGGTCACGAAACATTCGGAGCATTCTGCCAGTCCGGTCTTCGTTTTCTGCTTTTGCCTCATGCAAGGCGAATAAATCAAGGTAGTGGTCCAGTAACAGCTGTCCCGATATTTTCCGCTACTGAATACAAACCGCTCACTCAGATCGCCATGAATGGGACTGGTGAGCCGTCAGCGTGGCGCGTATGCAGAGACGCTGACTACTTCAGAAAAAAATTCCCGTTCAGAGATTCCCTATTTTTATCATTACCCTCCTGAGGTTTCTGAACAATCCCG